>NC_059218.1:1805172-1847672 GCF_020615455.1 Coregonus clupeaformis
TCACACTGTAATACCCTTCAATCATGTGTAGTGCTTACTATAGAATGTTGTAGTATACTGTAGAATACTATTGTAAATACTACAGCATTATCCACTGTAGTAAATACTATTGTAATGTCCGCAAAAACACTACAGTCCGGTAAAACACTACACTTTTTTGACTGTAGTAAATACTACAGTATTTAATTTGCATATACCTTTGCCCATTCCCCTCAGACAATATCCCAATTTGTGCTACCCATAAGTGAGAAACCTACATGCCAAATATGGACCATATTGTGTTCCATACAGGCTATAGAAAAGAGCAGAAACTCTGAACTATCCGTTCAGACCCCGGTCCTACCTACCTACCTACCTACATACCTACCTACCTACCTACCTACCTACCTACCTACCTACAGGTTATGGAATTATTTTCCAGTAGGTTTTCTCAAGGAGAAAATGCCAAAGATAATAAAACAAAAACAGTAAAGTAAATACTACAGTTATGTCTGAAAAAAAACATGAGTAAATACTACAGTATATCAGAGTCCGCAAAAACACTACAGTAAATACTAAAGTATACTACAATCCGCAAAAACACTACATTAATTACTATACAGTATGTACCCCCCTTGGCATTTTTGCCTTACAACCTGGAATTAAAATTGATTTTTGGGGGGTTTGTATCATTTGATTTCCACAACATGCCTACCACTTTGAAGATGCACATTTTTTTGTGTTAAACAAACAAGAAATAAGTAAAAAAAAAAAAAAGAATACTTGAGCATGCATAACTATTCACCCCGCCCAAAGTCAATACTTTGTAGAGCCACCTTTTGCAATAATTACAGCTGCAAGTCTCTTGGGGTATGTCTCTACAAGCTTGGCACATTTAGCCACTGTGATTTTTGCCCATTCTTCAAGGCAAAACTGCTCCAGCACCTTCAAGTTGGATGGGTTCCAATGGTGTACAGCAATCTTTAAGTCATACCACAGATTCTCAATTGGATTGAGGTCTGGGCTTTGATTAGGCCATTGCAAGACATTTAAATGTTTCCCCTTAAACCACTCAAGTGTTGCTTTAGAACTATGCTTAGGGTCATTGTCCTGCTGGAAGGTGAACCTCCGTCCCAGTCTCAAATCTCTGGAAGACTGAAACAGGTTTCCCTCAAGAATTTCCCTGTATTTAGCGCCATCCATCATTCCTTCAATTCTGACCAGTTTCCCAGTCCCTGCCGATGAAAAACATCCCCACAGCATGATGCTGCCACCACCATGCTTCACTGTGGAGATGGTGTTCTCGGGGTGATGAGAGGTGTTGATCTTGCGCCAGATATAGCGTTTTCCTTCATGGCCAAAAAGCTAAATTTTAGTCTCATCTGACCAGAGTACCTTCTTCCATATGTTTGGGGAGTCTCCCACATGCCTTTTGGCAAACACCAAACATGTTTGCTTATTTTTTTCTTTAAGCAATGGCTTTTTCCTGGCCACTCTTCCGTAAAGCCCAGCTCTGTGGAGTGTACGGCTTAAAGTGGTCCTATAAACAGATAATCTCCGCTGTGGAGCTTTGCAGCTCCTTCAGGGTTATCTTTGGTCTCTTTGTTGCCTCTCTGATTAATGCCCTCCTTGCCTGGGCTGTGAGTTTTGGTGGGCGGCCCTCTCTTGGCAGGTTTGTTGTGGTGCCATATTCTTTCCATTTTTTAATAATGGATTTAATGGTGCTCCGTGGGATGTTCAAAGTTCTGATATTTTTTTATAACCCAACCCTGATCTGTACTTCTCCACAACTTTGTCCCTGACCTGTTTGGAGAGCTCCTTGGTCTTCATGGTGCCGCTTGCTTGGTGGTGCCCCTTGCTTAGTGGTGTTGCAGACTCTGGGGCCTTTCAGAACAGGTGTATATATACTCAGATCATCTGACAGATCATATGACACTTAGATTGCACACAGGTGGAGTTTATTTAACTAATTATGTGACTTCTGAAGGAAATTGGTTGCACCAGATCTTATTTAGGGTCTTCATAGCAAAGGGGGTGAATACATATGCACGCACCACTTTTCCGTTATTTATTTTTAAAGATTTTTTTTATTTATTTCCCTTCACCAATTTGGACTATTTTGTGTATGTCCATTACATGAAATCCAAATAAAAATAAATTTAAATTACAGGTTGTAATGGAACAAAATAGGAAAAACGCCAAGGGGGATGAATACTTTTGCAAGGCACTGTAGGTAATTTGAAATTGTGTTTTTTTACATTGGATAAAATGGTACATTATACACTACAGTTGAGGAACAATGGGAAAGTAATTCTGCTTTGAAAGTTGATTACCCCACTTTTGACAAAATGGCCCTTGAATGTTTTGGTACACCTACCGGAGAGCTCTTATTTGTCTACACCCATTCATCATCATTCACACACTCTTAAGCCTTAGCCCCACCCATCTCTTTAAGGATTCACATGTGAGGCCATGTGCTAAACAGAGTGAGTACGGTAGTGTACTGAACAACCAAAGATTTCAAGACTAAAGGCTGGTTTATACTACGTCTATCGACATGTCTGTATACAGTTGTCGCAGTGACATCATGAACATTCTATTGTCGTCTGACATCAAACTTGTCATTGTCGTTATGAAAAAGTATAAACACAAAAACGACAGGCTGCATAACATCAGCAGCCTGGTGGTCCAAAATAGCATAACTGGTGTATTTTAACACCAATAAACCCATCTGTTTAAATATTAATTTAGTATATGTCAATCTAGCAAACCAGGCAACTTGTTTTTAGCTTGTTAGCTAGCTAGCTAACGTTAAGTTAGCTGGCTAGCCAGTTCAAATATTGGCCATATCAAATACAGTAGCTGACAATGTCTTAACTTTAGCTAGTTTGTATTCATTATAACAGGAAAATAAACTCACAAAAATATCATTATTTACAAGTCAATGGCAAAATAAAAGCAGGGTATTCTACCGGAGAATTTTAGAACTTGGACACTGTCTCGTTGGCCTAACGTTATATCCTAATTTGACTTTGGTGCAGGTCATGTTGTTCTTCCCATTACCGTCTCTGGTAAACACACACTATATAAAATAAAATCTATGTTTATTTCTCACATGCACAGGATAAAGAAGCTGTAAACGGTACAGTGAAATGGTTACTTGAATAGTGGAATCTTTTGTTTAGACATGTAGCTAGCTAGCTAGCTAGCTAAACACTGAACCATAATCCCAACTCATAATGTTACTAACCTGCATGAATCTACAGGTAGCTAAAGCTAAACAACTAGGTTCAATGTTAGCTAGCTAACTAACATTAGGCTATAACTAGCAATGCAAATGGTTCTGCGATATGAATAATATTACTACATAGATCATACACATAATGTTAGCTAGCGAGCCAGCCAGCCAGCCAGCCAGCTAACGTTAGCTAGCTAGCTAACAGTACACTTTAACTTGTAATGAAAACAACTTTCTGACTAAATTAGAATGGTATAATATCTGAAAATGTAGCTAGCTAGACTCTCTTACCCATATACATGGATGAACGCTTCTCCAATTCTGTCACAGATACCATGGTTGCCCTTAGTTTGAAGATGTAATCCAGAAATGTGTTGAAGTTATTCATGATATCTTTTTTAAAAACAGCATTAGAAAGAATTACCTACACATACTGAGCAGCTCATCTTATAGACAGACGCGTGCTACATGGCAGACCAATCCAAACTCATCTCTCGGCATGTCCTGCCTATCCATTATCTCAGCCAGTCAAGGCTAGCGGGAAGGTTCCTGTCTTTTTCCGTGGGTAAACCAACTAGGCTCTTAATTTAACCATTTTATTACATATTTACAGATGGCATACAAGTTTGTTATTAAGGCACATGAAAGTTCATGTGAGCCAAAAACACATTTAGCAAAAAAAAAAGGTTTTACATTCAAATGCCTCTCCTGTGAAGTAGTGACGTGCGACATAAGCCTAGTTTCCTGAAACGAATCACATAGTATATAATACAGTTTTATTTTACTAGACTCGACATTGAGCTCAGATGCATCCTGTTTCAATTCATCATACTTTGGAGTCCACCTGTGGTAAATTCAATTGATTGGACATGATTTGGAAAGGCACACACCTGTCTATATAAGGTCCCACAGTTGACAGTGCATGTCAGAGCAATAACCAAGCCATGAGGTCGAAGGAATTGTCCGTAGAGCTCAGAGACAGGATTGTGTCGAGGCACAGGTCTGGGAAAGGGTACCAAAAAATGTATGCAGCATTGAAGGTCCCCAAGAATGCAGTGGTCTCCACAGACTCTTCCTAGAGCTGGGAGAGTGGAGATGGGAGAACCTTCCAGAAGGACAACCATCTCTGCAGCAGTCCACCAATCAGGCCTTTATGGTAGAGTGGCCAGACAGAAGCCACTCCTCAGTAAAATGTACATGACAGCCCGCTTGGAGTTTGCCAAAAGGCACCTAAAGGACTCTCAGACCATGAGAAACAAGATTCTCAGGTCTGATGAAACCAAGATCGAACTCTTTGGCCTGAATGCCAAGCGTCACGTCTGGAGGAAACCTGGCAGGATTGAGGGAAAGATGAAAGATGAAAGGAGCAAAGTACAGAGAGATCCTTGATGAAAACCTGCTCCAGAGTGCTCAGGACCTTCGACTGTGTCACGACTTCGGCCGAAGCTGCCTCCCCTCCTTGTGCGGGCAGGCTTCGGCGTTTGTCGTCACCGGCTTACTAACCACTGCCGCCCCAATCATCATCACATTTGTCTTGTCAATCACACACACACCTGGTTCTAATCCCCTCATTAGTCCGTATATAAGTGTTCCCTCTGCCCCCTTGTCCTTGTGGGTGATTGTTAGTTGTGAGAGTAGTATAGCTCGGTGGAGCAACTCGTACATTGTGTTGCCAGGGTAGATTTTCCCCTGTGCCTATGTATTATTGGATTATACCGTTACAGTGTATTTGCCAGGGATTAGAGTTTTCCCCTGTGCCTGTTTCGTTGATCGCTATTTGAGCGCATTTGTGTGTCAACGATTGAATAAACTCTGTGTTCGGTGATTTGCACACAGCAAAGACAACGCAGGAGTAGCTTCGGGACAAGTCTCTGAATGTCCTTGAGTGGCCCAGCCAGAGCCTGGTCTTGAACCCGATTGAACATCTCTGGAGAGACCTGAAAATACAGTACCTTGCAAAAGTATTCATCCCCCTTGGCGTTTTTCCTATTTTGTTGCGTTACAACCTGCAATTTAAATTGATTTTTATTTGGATTTCATGTAATGGACATACACAAAATAGTCCAAATTGGTGAAGTGAAATAAACAAAATAACTTGTTTCAATTTTTTATTTTTATTTTATAACGGAAAAGTGGTGCGTGCATATGTATTCACCCCCTTTGCTATGAAGCCCCTAAATAAGATCTGGTGCAACCAATTACTTTCAGAAGTCACATAATTAGTTAAATAAAGTCCACCTTTGTGCAATCACAATCACAAAGTGTCACATTATCTGTCAGATGATAGGGCAGCAGGTAGCTTAGTGGGTAAGAGCGTTGTGCCAGTAACCGAAAGGTCGCTGGTTCTAATCCCCGAGCTGACTAGGTGAAAAATCTGTCAATGTGCCCTTAAGCAAGGCACTTAACCCTAATTGCTCATGTAAGTCGCTCCGGATAAGAGCGTCTGCTAAATTACTAAAATGTAAATGTAATGATCTGAGTATGTATACACCTGTTCTGAAAGGCCCCAGAGTCTGCAACACCACTAAGCAAGGGGCACCACCAAGCAAGCGGCACCATGAAGACCAAGGAGCTCTCCAAACAGGTCAGGGACAAAGTTGTGGAGAAGTACAGATCAGGATTGGGTTATTTAAAAAAATCTGAAACTTTAAACATCTCACGGAGCACCATTAAATCCATTATTAAAAATGGAAAGAATATGGCACCACAACAAACCTGCCAAGAGAGGGCCGCCCACCAAAACTCACAGCCCAGGCAAGGAGGGCATTAATCAGAGAGGCAACAAAGAGACCAAAGATTACCCTGAAGGAGCTGCAAAGCTCCACAGTGGAGATTGGTGTATCTGTTTATAGGACCACTTTAAGCCATACACTCCACAGAGCTGGGCTTTACGGAAGATTGGCCAGAAAAAAGCCATTGCTTAAAGAAGAAAATAAGCAAACACGTTTGGTGTTCGCCAAAAGGCATGTGGGAGACTCCCCAAACATATGGAAGAAGGTACTCTGATCAGATGAGTCTAAAATTGAGCTTTTTGGCCATCAAGGAAAACGCTATGTCTGGCGCAAACCCAACACCTCTCATCACCGCGAGAACACCATCCCCACAGTGAAGCATGGAGGTGGTAGCATCATGCTGTGGGGATGTTTTTCATCGGCAGGGACTGGGAAACTGGTCAGAATTGAAGGAATGATGGATGGCGCTAAATACAGGGAAATTCTTGAGGGGAACCTGTTTCAGTCTTCCAGAGATTTGAGACTGGGACGGAGGTTCAATAGTTATGCACTCTCAAGTTTTCTGTTTTTTTTTGTCTTATTTCTTGTTTGTTTCACAATAAAAAGTATTTTGCATCTTCAAAGTGGTAGGCATGTTGTGTAAATCAAATGATACAAACCCCCCAAAAATCCATTTTATTCCAGGTTGTAAGGCAACAATATAGGAAAAATGCCAAGGGGTGAATACTTTCGCAAGCCACTGTAGCTGTGCAGCGACGCTCCCCATCCAACCTGACAGAGCTTGAGAAGATCTGCAGAGAAGAATGGGGGAAACTCCCCAAATACAGGTGTGCCAGGCTTGTAGCTGTAACGATCCCTGCAGTCTGAGTCGGTTTCTGTCTGGGTATTAGTTTTTCTGCTCGGGATCTCCAGTTTCCCGAGGGTTCTGGAACGCTCCCTGCCTGGTTGCCGGGCAACGTTGCTAGGCGGGAGCTCTCTTGATTTCCGCACCTGCATCCCATCAGCAATCTGCACACCTGGTCCTGATCATCACCCTTCTTAGGCTCTGTCCTAACATCCATTCCCTGCCGGATCGTTAGCCATGAACAGTATGTTTGTCCGTGTATCAGCCTTGGAACTTCTAGCGTTAGTTTTGTTGTTTTGCACCTTTTGACTTGCTGTATACTTACCTCCGTTTTGTTCTATCTGCAGTCACTCACCCCGGAACCTTCACCCAACCTCTGCCTGATGGTCGGCGGCTGCCGAGCCATTACTGGACCTACCACTGCACCCTCAACAACCCATCCACGCCACCCGCTCTGTTCCCTGGATTATTCAGCCTCACTCGTGGATCTATTAAATAAACACTCACCTTTGTTTCAATTTACCTTGTCCTGGTCTGCTTCTGGGTTCTGGCTTAGTAAACCGTGACAGAACGATCCGGCCAGTAATGAACCCAGCGGACCTGGACTCTGTTCGCCATGCCATTACCCATCAGGAGAAGATGTTGGGCCATCATAGCACGGAGCTACAGGAGATCGCGTTGGCAGTTCGGAACCTTTCTACCGGTCTGACGGAGGTCCAGAACCAGCGCAAGTTTCCGGTGGAGGATCCACTACCGGTTTCACCCATCTCGCCTGCCGCTTCTGGAGCTGTGTCCTTCCGTGAGCCCAAGGTTCCGACGCCGGATAAATATGAGGGGAGCTGGGAAGATGCCGTTCTTTCCTTATGCAGTGTGGGTTAGTGTTCGATCTACAGCCCTACTCTTATGCCACAGACAAGGCTAGGATAGCCTTTGTGATTGAGTTGCTGCGTGGTCGAGCGCTGGAGTGGGCTTCAGCCGTTTGGGAACGACAAGACCCCTGCATGGCTTCATACCAGGGGTTCACGGCCGAGATGAGGAAGCTCTTCGACCATTCCGTCCCGAGGGAGGGACGCAGCTAGGCGCCTGTTTTCGCTTCACCAAGGAACTCGCAGCGTGGCCGACTTCGTGATCGAGTTCAAGACGTTGGCTGTGGAGAGTGGGTGGAATGAGGAGTCTCTGCAAGCGGCCTTTTACCAGGGTCTGTCGGAGCAGCTCAAGGATGAGTTGATCTCCTATCCGGAGCCTAGTGACCTGGACAGCTTGGTAGCCTTGTCTATTCGGGTGGATAATCGAGTCCGAGAGCGAAGGAGGGAGAAGCAATGGGTTCCGTCCAATCGATCAGCTTCTCAGGTTCCAGTCGGGTCGGGGATTGGACCAGAATACGTCGATCATCGTCCACCACACAGGATTAGTGGAGAGGTCCTGTCTCCCGATTCTGAACCAATGCAAGTAGGGCGGCACGGGTTAACCAAGGAGGAACGCCAACTCAGACGTAGGACTAACTGTTGCCTCTACTGTGGTGGTTCGGGACATTACCTCGCCACCTGTTCCCGGCGGTCGTCAAACTGCGCGGCTCGCTAAAGTTGGGAGGACTTTTAGCGAGCCAGTTTCGACCTCTCAATACCTCTGTCAGACCCCGTTTCCCGGCTACCCTTATGAACAGGAATCAGAGCTTAGCGATTAACGCTTTTATCGATTCAGGTGCCGATGGAAGCTTTCTTGATGCCGAGTTGGTGGAACAGCTGGGGCTTTCAAGGAGCAATTGCCGGAAGCCATTGAAGCGACCACTCTGAACGGCAGTAGTCTGGCACGTATCACGATGAGGACTGAACCGGTTAAGATGCTGTTGTCGGGGAATCATTCGGAGATGATTTCATTCTTCATTCTGCCGTCTTCCCATGTTCCTCTGGTCCTTGGATACCCCTGGCTGAAGGAACACAATCCCACGTTCGATTGGGTGACGGGCAAGGTAACGAGTTGGAGCCTTGATTGTCATGCTAACTGTCTCAAGACTGCCTGTCCCCATTCGGTTCCCAGTCAGGTGATTGAGGCTAAACCCCCAGATTTGTCCCTGGTTCCCGAGACATATCACGATTTGGGGGAAGTGTTCAGTAAGCAGAAGGCTCTGTCACTCCCTCCCCACCGACCATATGATTGTGCCATCAACCTGTTCCCTGGAGCTGTCTACCCCCAAGGGGAAGGTTATACAGTATCTCCCGACCTGAACGTGAGGCTTTGGAGACCTACATCAAGGAGTCCCTAGCTGCTGGTCTCGTTCGTCCTCGTCATCACCCCTGGGGGGCAGGATTCTTCTTTGTGGGTAAGAAGGATGGCTCTCTTCGACCGTGTATTGATTATCGGGGGTTGAATGACATCACGGTCAAGAACAAGTATCCCCTGCCCTTGATGAGTTCTGCCTTCGACTCCTTACAGGGTGCTACGGTGTTCACCAAGCTAGACCTACGCAATGCGTATCACATGGTCCGGATCAGAGAGGGGGGACGAGTGGTTGACGGGTTTCAATACACCGATGGGTCACTTCGAGTATCAGGTGATGCCGTTTGGACTGACCAATGCTCCAGCGGTATTCCAGAGTATGGTGAACGACGTCCTGAGAGATATGATCGGTCTCTTTGTGTTTGTTTACCTGGATGACATTCTGATCTTCTCGAAGGAACCTTCCGACCACGTCCAGCAGGTCCGGCAGGTTCTGCAGCGATTGTTGGAGAATCGCCTGTTCGTGAAGGCCGAGAAGTGCGAGTTTCACGCCCACACGACATCCTTTCTCGGGTACATCATCTCCAGGGGAGAGATTAGGATGGACCAGGAGAAGGTTAGAGCGGTTCTGGAATGGGCCCAGCCCGGTACGAGATTGCAGCTCCAGAGATTTTTGGGGTTTGCAAATTTCTACCGCAGATTCATCCGGGATTACAGCCGTGTGGCCGCTCCGTTAACTGCCTTGACTTCCAGTATCAGGACCTTCAAGTGGAATCCGGAGGCGGATCGAGCGTTTCTGGATTTGAAGAGGCGATTCACCAACGCACCGATTCTCTCTCAGCCGGACACGCCCGTCAGTTCGTCGTTGAAGTGGACGCGTCTGATGTGGGAGTTGGCGCCATCCTGTCGCAGCGATGCTCCACGGACAGTAAACTCCATCCCTGCGCCTACTACTCTCGTCGCCTTTCGCCTGCGGAGAGGAATTACGATGTGGGTAACCGGGAGCTTCTCGCGGTGAAACTTGCCTTGGAGGAGTGGCGCCACTGGTTGGAGGGGGCGGAGCAACCGTTTATTGTCTGGACTGACCACAAGAATCTTGCTTACGTGCAATCGGCTAGACGTCTCAACTCCCGTCAGGCCAGGTGGGCGTTGTTTTTCGGACGATTCAATTTTTTCCCTGACGTTCCGACCTGGATCTAAGAACGGCAAGGCGGACGCCTTGTCCCGGATGTTCTCCAAGACGGAGGAGAGTGGGTCCAAGACCGAGACAATTCTCCCCCGGAACTGCGTCGTGGGAGCTGTTAGGTGGAAGATTGAGGAGGAGGTGATGGCGGCCCTTCGGACGCAGCCCGGTCCCGTAACGGTCCACCCGGTCGGTTGTTTGTGCCTGAGTCGGTTCGTCCTGCTGTCCTCAAATGGTCCCACGCCAGCAAGATGGCTTGTCACCCTGGCGTGGCTCGGACGATGGCGTTTCTTCGCAGACGCTTTTTGGTGGCCTGCCATGGCCGAGGATACTCGGGGTTATGTTGCTGCCTGTCCAGTGTGTGCGCAGAATAAGAGTACCAATCGGGCCAGCTCTGGACTACTTCACCCCCCTTCCTATTCCCCGGCGACCATGGTCGCATCTGGCCCCTGGACTTTGTCACTGGGTTGCCCGTTTCTGAGGGAAACACGGTCGTTCTGACTATCGTGGACAGATTCAGCAAGTTCGCCCACTTTGTGCCTATTGCCAAGCTTCCCTCTGCCTCGGAGACGTCCGAGATCCTGGTTAGGGAGGTTTTCAGGGTCCACGGTTTGCCCAGTGATATCGTTTCCGACCGTGGCCCTCAGTTTACCTCTGCTGTCTGGAAGTCCTTCTGTTTGGCCATTGGAGCTACAGTCAGCCTCACATCTGGTTTTCACCCCCAATCTAATGGTCAGGCGGAGAGAGCCAACCAGAAGATGGAATCCACGCTACGCTGCCTTGTCTCCTCCAACCCCACCTCCTGGGTCTCTCAGTTGCCTTGGGTTGAGTATGCCCACAATACTCTCCCCTACATCTGCCACTGGGATGTCTCCCTTCCAGTGCCTGTATGGCTACCAACCTCCCTTGTTCCCTTCTCAGGAGAAGGAGCTCTCAGTGCCCTCTGTTCAGGCCCATATTCGTCGTTGCCACCGGACCTGGCATCGGGCCAGAAAGGCACTCCTTAGAGTTTCGGACCGGTATCAGCTCCAGGCGAATCGTCGCCGGATCCCCGCTCCCACCTATACCATCGGAGATAGGGTCTGGTTGGCCACACGGGATCTTCCTTTACGGACTGAGTCTAGGAAGTTGTTACCGAAGTTCATTGGTCCGTTTGTGGTGGAGAAGGTGATCAATCCGGTGGCAGTTCGACTCAAACTACCGAGGACGCTCAGAGTCCATCCCACCTTTCATGTCTCCTGCCTCAAGCCTGTTCTCCTCAGTCCTCTGTTGCCTCCTCCGCCTCCTCCTCCTCCTCCTCGGATGATCGGAGGTGGTCCTGCCTACACGGTGCGACGCATCATGGATTCCAGACGGCGGGGCCGGGGTTTCCAGTATCTCGTGGACTGGGAGGGGTATGGTCCTGAGGAGAGGAGTTGGATTCCGCGGCGACAGATCCTAGATGCTGACCTCATTCGTGACTTCTACTGCCTCCATCCTGGCGCTCGGGAGTCCGCCCGGTGGCGTTCGTCGGAGGGGGGTACTGTAACGATCCCTGCAGTCTGAGTCGGTTTCTGTCTGGGTATTAGTTTTTTCTGCTCGGGATCTCCAGTTTCCCGAGGGTTCTGGAACGCTCCCTGCCTGGTTGCCGGGCAACGTTGCTAGGCGGGAGCTCTCTTGATTTCCGCACCTGCATCCCATCAGCAATCTGCACACCTGGTCCTGATCATCACCCTTCTTAGGCTCTGTCCTAACATCCATTCCCCTGCCGGATCGTTAGCCATGAACAGTATGTTTGTCCGTGTATCAGCCTTGGAACTTCTAGCGTTAGTTTTGTTGTTTTGCACCTTTTGACTTGCTGTATACTTACCTCCGTTTTGTTCTATCTGCAGTCACTCACCCGGAACCTTCACCCAACCTCTGCCTGATGGTCGGCGGCTGCCGAGCCATTACTGGACCTACCACTGCACCCTCAACAACCCATCCACGCCACCCGCTCTGTTCCCTGGATTATTCAGCCTCACTCGTGGATCTATTAAATAAACACTCACCTTTGTTTCAATTTACCTTGTCCTGGTCTGCTTCTGGGTTCTGGCTTAGTAAACCGTGACAGTAGCGTCATACCCAAGAAGACTCGAGGCTGTAAGCACTGCCAAAGTTGCTTCAACAATGTACTGAGTAAAGGGTCAGAATACTTATGTAAATGTGATATTTCTAAAAAACATTTTTTGCTTTGTCATTATGGGGTATTGTGTGTAGATTGATGAGGGGAAAAAAACAATTTAATCAATTTTAGAATGAGGCTGTAACGTAACAAAATGTAGAAAAAGTCAAGGGGTCTGAATACTTTCCAAACACACTGTATATCTCACGCAGTGAAAAGTACTGTATTTATTTTTGTAATTAGTTTACGTTTAAATTGTGTTCCAAATCGTTTTGAAATCGTCGCATCTGCGCCTGCAATTTAACATCACTAACGGAACCGCTATCATTGTCCTGTTTTACCACAGCACTGTGAACCGCGGCACATTGAAGCATATGATTGGTCTATTTATGTAAGGGATCTAGGGAATTGGATGCGAGTTTTAAAGAAACGCCCCTCAAGATTAGGAGAGTGGAGCTGAATAGAGAGAGATAACTTTCTCCGCTGAGTTTATAAAACTGTAAAAAGTAGTGCTGTTTTATATACAATGTTGTCAACAAAATGAGGTTGCTGTTACTCCCGTCCCTAATGCAGAATGCAACCTTTTGACAGCATGTACTAAAGTCGATAATCCACACTTGCATTAGTCTTCTCGTTTGGTGATTTGCGTTTAGAATGTGACAATGAAAAGGCAGCATACAGACCTACAGTATGTTTTAGCAGGAAAGTTTGGTAGGGTGACCTGATTTGTAACTATGAAAATAATTTTGTCAAACAGACTGTGAACCCAAAGGTGTACGTTTGATTGTAGAGGGGGGACAATAAATATACAAATAATAATAATACAATAATAATAATAATATTAAAACTGTGCTTCTCAGCAAGAACACTACTGTTATTCCCCACACTTATTGTATTATTCCACTTCTTACCAATTTTGCCTGTGTAATCATATTTGAAATCTGATATGCCTACTTGTGTTTTTGAAAATGGATAATATGAGGCTATGTATTTTTGCAGCCATTCATGGACAGTTTTGAATAAGTCATACAAATAAGCATTGGATATAGAATGCTCTAGGCCTCTAAAATAATTTTTGACATTTTAGTATTGTGCACATGCTAGGCTAAGATGGTAGGGGGACTCACAACTCATAAACATTTCATATTTTGTCTATGTAGAGTAAGATGATGACAAGGATCTTCAACTAGATGGCATAAACCACCTGAATATTGATATTCATTCGATTTTTCTTGAAGGTTGGGTGATTTTGAGAAATTAATTGTTATTATAAGAACATTTTCAAACACCCAGCACTTGGGAAACATAGATCCGGGGTGGCCAACCCTCCTGTAGAGCAAGCGCGATTTTCTTCCAGCCCTATTTTAAAGAGTTCACCCAAATTACAAAATGTTTGTGTCCTTACCTTGAAAACAATCTATGGACAAGGAGACTGCAATCTATGATTTGGTTACCTGTGCAGAGCCTTGGTGTAGTGGTATCACTCCCGGCACATGTCGCATACAACTTTCCACCTGAGAACAGAAATCAATCCCTGCTTCCAACCTTCCCACTGTTTCCCCCATTTGCGTGTCTCCCCATCTCATTTTATTTATGTCTGAATAATGTGTCAAACCACCTAAAAAATATGTTTAAAAAATATTAGCATAATCTCAAAGTAACAAAGTCATTTTGAGTGTTCATTTAATGTTCAAAGCATCCTGAATACATCTGACCTGTGGTTAAGATTTGTTTTTATGTTCCACGCTGGTTATAGGCCTAACTAAAGCCATGTCAAAATATGTAGAATTGCAGGAAATGAGATTTAAAACAGTAAAGTTTTCCAACCCCCCATCTAGGGGTTGTGCCAGGGGGCAATGAAATTATCATAGCAAATCTCACTCCAAGCTTTCTTCCCCTGTCTGTACCTGTAAGAAACATTCCCATTTTGACATTAAATAGCTGTATGCAACCTGATAGTCCCATAAATGTATGAAAGAGTTTTTCCCTGGTTTGTGTTTGTGTTCCAGATGTGAATGAGTGTGAGAGTGGGCCGTGCAGGAACGGAGGTGTGTGTACAGACCGGGAGGCCAACTACTCGTGTGTGTGTTCTGGAGAATACACAGGCAGGAACTGCCAGCACAGTGAGTGTGGATTTGTGTAACTGTTTACTTGCAAGTCATCAGAGGACAAATATTTTAAGAGGTATTGATGTCCATGAACACACAATTGAATTAGGTAGGTATTGGTGTCATATGCTCTCTTGCTGTTTTCCGTTTTAGTGTGCTTCTGTGTGTGTGTGTTTGTATGTGTGTTACCTATTTATTTAAGCTATTTAAGCCCTCTGTGCTGTCCTGGTGTAGCCTCATTAGCGATGTTGTCGCATGATGGTACCAGCCTGAGGAGCCAGCCTGAGGAGTCTGTTTGGGGGGGAGAATGCCAGATACGGACCTCCTCGACCCCCATCCTACACAGGGACCACGGACACACACACACAGACCCAAGCCCTTCTCCCCTACTACCCACACTCCTCCAGAACAGGTTGTCTTTCCACACACACTCACACAGGAGCTGTGAGGAAAGAGAGGAGAGTTGCTGGAACATGAGATTCATCTGGACTTGCATGGGACAATCCAGAGCAGAGCTGAGGCTGTCCCTCAGAGGAGAGACAATGAACACTGTGTCTTTGGTACCTGCTGAGGTTTGAGGAAGGAAGGAAGGATGGATGTACATGTACTAAGCATTCTCTCTCTCTCTCTCTCTCTCTCTCTCTCTCTCTCTCTCTCTCTCTCTCTCTCTCTCTCTCTCTCTCTCTCTCTCTCTCTCTCTCTCTCTGTGTCTCTCCTCTCTACTCTGTCTTCGTTGTGTGTCTGTGTACCTCCTGTCCCTCTACTCTGTAGAGTGTTCTGGTCCTCTGGGCATGGAGGGTGGTATCATCACCAAGGGGCAGCTGTCCTCCTCCTCTGCCCAGCGGGGCATGTTTGGTCTGCAGCACTGGAGCCCTGACCTGGCCCGGCTCCACCGCAGGGGCATGGTTAATGCCTGGAGCCCTGCAGACAGTGACCGCTGGCCCTGGATACAGGTAGCACACACACACCTAGACATACACACACACACCATCTGTCCGCTAGATAGATGTAGCCAGTGTTTACTCCACCGTGGCCAAACTCTTGTTGTTTCTGACCCCTACGTCTGTGTCTAGGTGAACCTGCGGCAGCGGATGCGTGTGACGGGGCTGATTACCCAGGGTGCTCGGAGGCTGGGCAGCTCAGAGTATGTGAAGTCCTATAAGATCGCCCAGAGCGATGATGCTAGGACCTGGAGCATGGTGAAAACCAGAGGAGACACACAGGACATGGTGATATTAGAGAGAGAGAGAGAGAGCGAGAGAGAGAGAGAGAGAGAGAGAGAGAGAGAGAGAGAGAGAGTGCATACATGTGTGTGTGTGTGTGTGTGTGTGTGTGTGTGTGTGTGTGTGTGTGTGTGCCTAAATCAACCTGATGTTTTTGACTGATAAAACCTGATGTTTTCCTCTAGATATTCCACGGTAACTCAGGCAGCAGTTCTCCCATGGCCAACGCCTTCTCTCCACCAATTGAAGCACAGTACATACGGGTTTACCCACAAGTCTGCAGGGGCCATTGTATGCTGCGCATGGAGCTGATGGGCTGCGAGCTCACAGGTCAGTGACATCATCATCTGTAGACATAATGCTTTATAAACTTTATTTGGCACCCTGCTCATAACGCCTTCATTACAATGTTGTAAAGCTTCATGATGTATGTCAAATGTGTCAAAAGCAGTCATACATGATTATAAAATATGTCATGACAATGTTTTGACATATATTTTCAAAGGCTTTGTTGTTGAGATTTTCTGACACAACCATTATGATGTTGTCAGTAAAGTGATTATAAACGTACCATAGGCGAGAATGGTCTACGTAGTCTACTTCCTGTATCTCTGGGATTTTTCTGTGTTTCTGTTTCTGGTCTCCCAGGTTGTTCAGAGCCTCTGGGTCTAAAGGGGGGTCAGGTGCAGGATTCCCAGCTGACCTCGTCCTCTGTGTACCGGACCCTGGGCATGGGCCTGCTGGCCTGGACCCCCAACAGAGCCAGACTGGACCACCAGGCCAAGGTCAACGCATGGACCGCAGCCACCAATGACCAAAACCAGTGGATACAGGTATGGAGGGGAGGGGTAGGAGAAAGAGAAAAATTGAGTGTGCATTTTAATTCATGGATAATTAAATCCTTCTCTCTCTCTCTCTCTCTCTCTCTCTCTCTCTCTCTCTCTCTCTCTCTCTCTCTCTCTCTTGCTCTCTCTTGCTTCCTCTCTTCTACCCCCTCTGTCTCCCTCTCTCAGGTAGACCTGTTGGTTCCTACTAAGGTAACAGGTGTAGTGACTCAGGGAGCTAAGGACTTTGGCCGTGTCCAGTTTGTGCGCTCCTATAAACTAGCCTACAGCAACGATGGACTGAAGTGGATGACATACCAGGACGAAACACAACACAAGGACAAGGTATAAACACATTATCATTTTGATTGATGAATTGATTGATTGATTTGTTGATTGATTGAGACACAGAAAATACATGACAGAGAGACAGAAAGAAAGAGAAGGAGACAGAGATGAGGAATGGTGATGGTTCAGTTATTGGTGTTCCAGTATGTCTGGTTATATCTGTGTTCGTCTTGTTGGCAGTGTGTCTGACTGTATCCGTGGTTGTCTTGGGTGACAGGTGTTCCAGGGGAACGTTGAAAATGACACCCACAGGAAGAATTCCATCCAGCCGCCCATATATGGTCGCTTCCTCCGCCTCATTCCGTGGTCCTGGTATGGACGAATTACACTGAGGATGGAGCTACTGGGCTGCACAGAGGACGACTGACCATCTCTCTCTCTCTCTATCGCTCTTCTCCCTCCATCTCTTTCTCTCTCATCTAGCTCTCTCGTTCCCGTCTCTCGCTCTTTCCCTATCCTTGCTTCTGTTTCTCTCCTCTTTCTCCCCCCCCCCCACAATCACAATAGGTGATTTTGATTTGATTGGTTTACTGTGTGTTATTTATTTATTGGATTATAAGGTACTGTACTTCTGCTCTTTAATGTTTTTGCTATATCGTGCTCCTGTGTGATAACATTTCCAACAGTAGTGTAGTGCCAAAACAATACAGGGTTAACTTCTCCTTGGCCAACCTTTGACTGTTCCCTCCCCGACTTCAAAGGGCCACCGTTTCTGACTGAGAAACAGCCCTCTCAAAGCACAAACTTCCCCTAAATTACCATAATATTTTAAAGGCATCTTACAGACATTGTAAAAGAAAAGTTATAACATTATTCACACTACATTGTGAGTATTAAGGTATTTCATTGCTGTTTTACGGATAGAAAATGTCATCCAAAGTGTGCTTACTACTGTACAACAACCACTGATATGATATTCATTGATACTGATTGAATACAATATTGATGGTAGTAACATAATTCTTTACTTGATATGAAGCAACAAACCACTTTCTGTATAGTAAAACAAGTGACATAATACTTGTGTTTCTCTTGGTGTCTGTTTGGATATCAAATCAAAAGGTGTTACAATCAAGTATTGGAATGGTCTAAAGCCCTTTGCCCTCACCTTGCTAAGGACAGGAGAGTTTGATGCAGCTATCTAAATGTATCTAACCCTAACCATAACCCTAAGCATAACCCTAGCTTCATGTCCACATCCCGGTTCAACCCTAACCTTAGCCTCAACCACAACCCTAACCCTAACCGAAGGGCAAGCTTATTAGCAGCAATAAAAGTTAGATAGCAAAATAGGGCTTAAATGTCAATACAGTGACAACAAATGACATGGAAAGTTGAAGGCAATTCGAGCAGGGGCGGACTGGGACCAGAAATCGTCTCTGGCATTTCTAACATACCAGCCCATTCTTTTCCTTGTGGCCCCCACACGGCCCATTTTCCCACCGGCCCCCATTAGCCTAAGTTAGGTTAAAATTGGACCAGCCATCTGGCATTGGCATATTAGGTGGAAAACAATCAAATGGTGTGCTGGCCGATGCTGGTTTGCATCAGGTGAATGGCTCACATTAGGCCTAACTAAAGTCAGTGAAGCCACAATGTGGTTTCTTAATTCAACTGCAAACACTACAATAAACAAATGCTTTACTCTCCAATCCTTTACTGTATTCATGTTTAACATTTCAAAAAGAAACATGACACAGTATGCCTGTGCATTTTGATTCATGAAATATACAAACAGAAAAAAACTGAGTCAATCAATCAATCAATCAATTTTATTTTATATAGCCCTTCTTACATCAGCTAATATCTCGAAGTGCTTTACAGAAACCCAGCCTAAAACCCCAAACAGCTAGTAATGCAGGTGTAGAAGCACGGTGGCTAGGAAAAACTCCCTAGAAAGGCCAAAACCTAGGAAGAAACCTAGAGAGGAACCAGGCTATGAGGGGTGGCCAGTCCTCTTCTGGCTGTGCCGGGTGGAGATTATAACAGAACCATGCCAAGATGTTCAAAAATGTTCATAAGTGACAAGCATGGTCAAATAATAATCAGGAATAAATCTCAGTTGGCTTTTCATAGCCGATCATTAAGAGTTGAAAACAGCAGGTCTGGGACAGGTAGGGGTTCCATAACTGCAGGCAGAACAGTTGAAACTGGAATAGCAGCAAGGCCAGGCGGACTGGGGACAGCAAGGAGTCACCACGGCCGGTAGTCCCGACGTATGGTCCTAGGGCTCAGGTCTCTCAGTTGGCTTTTCATAGCCGATCATTAAGAGTTGAAAACAGCAGGTCTGGGACAGGTAGGGGTTTCGTAACCGCAGGCAGAACAGTTGAAACTGGAATAGCAGCAAGGCCAGGCGGACTGGGGACAGCAAGGTGTCAGCATGCCCGGTAGTCCTGACGTATGGTCCTAGGGCTCAGGTTCTCAGAGAGAAAGAGAGAACGAGAGAATTAGAGAGAGCATACTTAAATTCACACAGGACACTGGATAAGACAGGAGAAGTACTCCAGGTATAACCAACTAACCCCAGCCCCCCGACACATAAACTACTGCAGCATAAATACTGGAGGCTGAGACAGGAGCGGTCCGGAGACACTGTGGCCCCATCCGAAGAAACCCCCGGACAGGGCCAAACAGGAAGGATATAACCCCACCCACTCTGCCAAAGCACAGCCCCCGCACCACCAGAGGGATATCCTCAACCACCAACTTACAATCCTGAGACAAGGCCGAGTATAGCCCACAGAGGTCTCCACCACAGCACAAACCAAGGGGGGGCGCCAACCCAGACAGGAAGATCACGTCAGTAACTCAACCCACTCAAGTGACTCTTTGGTCGCAATAGTAAGACTACCACGTTGCTCTTACATTGTGAGATAAATAACGAGTGATTCTATCTAACTTCTCCAATCCCTCCACGACAGTGTTGTCTCATGTCATCTCTAACTTCTTCGTCAGGCTAATTGGGCAAAAATGGTGAACGAGATTACATCTGCCCAAACATTCCTCAATTTTCCATCAGTTCTCCCTGTCTTCTTCCTCGCTCTCCCTCTCCCCCTTACTGTATCTGTGAGCTTCTCTGCAGGCCAGTTACATAGACCTCATCTAAAAATTCCCCACTGAGATTTATCAGTCTTTGTACCAGTCTATCTCTCTATCCTTCTCCTCCATCTGCCGGTTGAACTCCCTCTGCATCTTTATCTTTGAGATCATGATATTCCTCTGTAACTCAGGTAGAACTATCTTCATCAGGTGTCTCTCTGCTTCAACTCTGACCTCTTCTTCATCTCCTCAATTTTCAGCCTGTGTCTCTCCTCCATCTTTCTCCTTCCATCCTCTTTCTCCTCTCTAAATCCCTCCAGCTCTCTTTCCATCCCGTTCCTCCTATCAGACTCCTTCTATAGCTCCCTCTCCAGCTCTCTTTCCATCCCGTTCCTCCTATCAGACTCCTTCTATAGCTCCCTCTCCAGCTCTCTTTCCATCCCATTCCTCCTATCAGACTCCTTCTATAGTTCCCTCTCCAGCTCTCTTTCCATCCCGTTCCTCCTATCAGACTCCTTCTATAGTTCCCTCTCCAGCTCTCTTTCCATCCACGTTCCTCCTATCAGACTCCTTCTATAGCTCCCTCTCCAGCTCTCTTTCCATCCCGTTCCTCCTATCAGACTCCTTCTATAGCTCCCTCTCCAGCTCTCTTTCCATCCCGTTCCTCCTATCAGACTCCTTCTATAGCTCCCTCTCCAGCTCTCTTTCCATCCCGTTCCTCCTATCAGACTCCTCCTATAGCTCCCTCTCCAGCTCTCTTTCCTTCTCCTCATCCCTCTCTTCTTTCAACTGTCTTTCCAGTTCAGTTATTTGTTCTCTGAGTGTTTTGATGTCTCCCTTGAGCTTCTGGATTACTCCTTCTTTCATAATATGAGAGTCCTTCTCTACCTCTCTCTCCTCCCTCTGTTTCCTCACCTCTCTCTCCCTCTGTATTATTCCTTCCATCTCTCTGACCTGGGCCTCTGCCTCCTGGTACAACTGACTGCTGTACAAACTCGTTATGTTTCCTGCCAACATCTCCTTTACCTGCTCCAGCAGCTCTGGGACCTCAGTGCCATGGGCCATGTCCTTAATGTTGAGGACATGGTACCCGCTCCCACATTTCTCTACAAGCTAATGGCGGTCCTAACTCCCTGCTTGGAGAAACTCTTCAATGCTCTACTCTTTCAGGCTTTCAGCATGGATGAATATAATCACAATGTGTTCCCAACAACCCTCCCCAAACATCTCCTCTATTCTCTCCAGCACCCCTCTCTCATCCCCCTTGGAAGGCTCCAATGGTATAACCAGGAGGAAGGCGTGTGGTCCCGGGGCAGACAGATGGACACAGAGACCCACATTCTGTCTCCTTTGGAGATGGTCCAGGGCAGAACCAGTGTGGAGTGTCCACCAGCACCAGCCGTCTCCCACACACGGCCCTTACCTAACCCTAACCCCGAGTCCATAGTTTACTGTAGATCTGAATATCATGACGTTTCTGTGGATAACCTTGTCTGTGGCTGACAAGGGGAAGTATATTTAGCAGATTGAATTCTCCTGAAATGAACAACTCTGAGATATTCATAGTTTTTCTGCACCGTTCTCCACCAGGCATATTTTCCTGGCTGTAGAGATTTAACAGTACAGTGCGTACCAGAATTAGCTTCTCTTATCTCTTTGGACCCATTCACATTTAAATGAGTGAAATTGCCTCGATGGCAGAAATAGTCTCAATGCTTTTTCGGCCCCTACCAAATAAATACAATGAGCTGACTGGTGGTAACTTACGGTCTGAGAAGAGAGTATCATTACCACCTGCTGGTCAATGTTGGGAATTGCAGGGAATTTACAAAAATCTGAAAGTCAGACATACAGTACCATCCTTGTAGGCTCCACACGCACGCACTGATGATGGCCTCATTCCACAGGAGAGATGGTACAGGGACAAGAGCCAGCCAGAGTCTGTAGTGTTTGTTGTTGTTCTAATAGAGGGTACAGGTATGTTGATTGGTTTGTAGAGTTTGCCATTTCCTGTACGCATAGACACACACACACACACAAACACACACACACACCCTCCCTGGATTGAACACACCTTGAAAACCAACAGTTCACCCTGGGACGATGCACAAACCCTGCTTGTACTGCCTGCCTGCCCAGCTGGGTTAGGTTGAGGAGGTTGGGCTTGGCCTGGCTAGGGGGTAGAGTTAGGGGGCAGAGAGTAAAAGTTGAGTTTGGGTTAGGGAGTGCAGGGGAGAGGGCTGGGAGTAAGGGCTGGGAGTAGCGGAGGCTAGGGGGTAGAGTTGTGGGGTAAGTTTGGGTGAGGTTGGGGAGCAGTATTCCATGGGGGGGGTTCATTTTAAAGATACATCCAGCCACACTGTCACGACTGAGAGGCTAGGACAGGCAGAGAGCTGAGAGATATCCAAGTGCTGTGTTTATAGCTGTCCACCCTGTAGTTGTATCTTGTTTTGGACTGGTGTACACAGAGGCGTCATGCCCATAGGGGGCGCAGGGGCACATGCCCCCTCAGATTTGTCATGTTGTAAAAAAAAGTATTATAATAATAATATACATTTTTAAAAATGTTGTTGTTGTTTCTCTGTAATGCTACTAGCCAACTAACACATTTATGAAGTTGGCTTTAGCTAGCCCAGATAAGTTCCCAATTTCCCAACCTCATAACTAGCTACCAAGAAGCCAGTTATCACAAAACATATTATTTTCCTTGTTATAGCTTAACTAGAAGATGAGGCATGCAAGACAAGACATTGCGAGATTCAGATTACGAAGACATATGCGCAGGATTCTTTCTGCCTGCCCCATCCTCTCTCTCCCTTGCGCTGGCTCGCCTGCTCTTTCTCCTCTAATGATGCGAGTGTGTGTTCATTCTTCAGTCTGCTGAGTGTAGAATATCCTAGCCAATTCATTGATGATAGGCCCTGCTTTACTGATGTTGCGAGACATTGCAAGCCAAGGAAATTGGCGAGACACAGCACTCCATTGTGTGATACAGCTTTTGATTGCCGATCGATAGGCCTAGTGCACGGTTCTGAATGTCTGCCTGGTGGCCGACCTGCCTATACTGTGCCCCTACCCTCTCTCTCCGTCCCTCGCTAGCTCGCTATGAAAAATGCAAGTGTTTGTGTTCTCGGAAGTATGGCAACTAATCAGTCTCCTCCGTTCCAGAAATACTGAATCTTAGGAGTCGATTCCTAGCAGAATCAAATCTTGACACTCAGAAATGGGAGTGGACACAGGGAGTAGATGTGCAAGGAGTCTAGGAATCAATTATTTTGGAGTTGACTCTCCACCACTACGTCATCGTCGTTAACAGTTGGAAAAATGGCAGAGAAAGGCAAGTGACAGCAGCGAAGTCCTGTATGGCAATACTTTGAGAATTGAATTGAGGTGGTGAAATGCAAATTTAGCCTGGCTGCAATTGAGGTACAGTAATGGATGTACAGGTGCAATGCTTAACCATCTGAAACGGACACACCGTGAGACCAAAACTGTTGCTGGCAACAGCGCAGCTGCATTGTGATTTCACTTGGAATTGTATGAATTTTTCTTTCAATTTTAATGGAAAACTGAGAAAACTAAATGTCTGTTTAAATGTTAAGAAAAATTGTCAATTTGTCACATCCCTTCTATCAATAAAGTTAGAGTAGCTAGCTTGTCTGACTATCTTAACTGGCATGCCTGCTGGCAAGGTTGGTAGACTTTAGAAATGCAAGCAAAAACTAAATGTACTGAATAAGACATTCCTTTCAAACTTTTACCCAGATTTTAGCAGAGATGCAGAGAAGTATATTTGTTTCTTTAAAAAAGAACCACCAGTAAGAAGGATACAGACAGCTCAAGAGGTATGATTATGCTCTAGATTGAAGGAAAAAGCTGTTTCAGGTGTTTGGAAAATGCTAAATTCTCTAATTTTCGGAGCGGGGCTTAGCCCCCCTCTTATTTGTTAACCCAGCGCTGGTTAAATAGTGGACAGAACACAAGTTGGGTTATTTTGACCCATTGAGTTGGGTTGCGTAAATAACCCAACATGTTGAGTTGTTGGGATTACCCAAACATGGGTTAATTTAATCATCAGTTGGGTATTTTTTACTCTCATGCTGGGTTGATCTAGCAGCTGGGTCTTTTTGAACATAATCCTTAGGTTATTTCCAGGAGGCGTGGCTTATTAGGGGCATGGCTTTCAGCTAGATCTTATTCATTATTATGTTAAGTTTACATACTGCAAATTCACATTTAAATAACATTTTTTTTTACACATTCTTCTATAATATTACAATTATTTATTACATATTATAATAAGGTATACCACCTTATTGCCTAATTATATCCTTCAATGGGATTTACATAGGCTTTTAGGGAACTCATACACTTCGGTAATTGCCATTGAAGCTACAAAAATGGCAATGTTCGACCTTAACATGTGATAAGTATGCAACAGACCAGATGAACAGGAATAATATTTACTCTCATGGGTGACTAAAAATAACTATCTAATAGCCACGCCCCTACTTAACTATGCCTCCAGTCTTCTGATTTGACCCTCTGGGTCATATCTCAAATACCCAGCACCAATAACCCAGACCCAGCATCAATAAATCAACAGTTTGTAAAGAAAACAACCCAACTAAGTGACCCAACGCCTGCAACCCAGCAGTTGGGTCAACCAAACAACCCAGCATTTTTTTAGAGTGTATGGACCACCCCCCAGCCACCCTCACATACTTTTTGGGGAGCATGACGCCACTGTGTACAGGAGACGACAATGGTCAGTCACCATCCCGGATCCTGGAGAGCTTAGTTCCCACAGACAGACAGTCATCTCTCTCTCAAGGTGCCGGAGTGTTCCTCCTTATCTCTGACTGTGTGTCCTGTCCCACATGTGAATGTATGAGATATACCACTATCCCACATGTGTGTGGAGAGATAAATAGAGGGGAAGAGGGTTTCTATTACAACACAGGAAGTACCCCCTGAATCCCACTCCATCCTCTTCTCCTCCTCCTCTTTCTGTCTCCTTCCCTTTCCTTCTTTGCAGCACTATTTGAATGATGGTGAACTATGCAGTAGGACAAGACGACTGTTTTAGATGAAAGAACTTGGATCTAATGGGAAAAGCTTATCTGTGAATGTGAGAGAGGATGTGACATGGTGTTTTGCTTCTCTTCGCCCCCTGGGTGTTGTTGAGGACGCAGATCAGAGGAGAAGCTAAATCAATAAATCATTAAAATAACTAAATCTGTCACTAAATCTCTCAAATCGGTAAATCTGTCAGTGCAAGTTATCTCTCTGTGTGTCTTAGGGTCAATGGTGTGAGCTGGTGGGGGGGGGGGGGGGTGTCAGTTTATCTGTGAATTATGAAAAGCTATCCATGGATTGTTCCATAAGGGTGTGTTTTTGGTTCTTGTAGAATCCGTGCCATACTGTTATAGTGTTCTTAACTATGAAGTTATTAAAGTTCTTAGCTTTATCCTTTGAAAATAGACACGTGAAAAGATTCTGGGGATGAGCATGCACATCTTCAATATGTACCCATTGTTCCTCTTTAGTGCATTTAACTATATGTCACAAATAAAAGCCTTGGGTAGCGAGTTGATACAATTCCAAGTCTGGAAGGTTAAAACCACCCTCAGACTTAGGAAGATGTAAAACTTTCCTTTTTATTCTATGAGTTTTATTTGCCCATATAAAGTCGAGTATACTTTTTTAAAATAATGTATTAGGTAAGGTAATTGGTATTACTGAAAATAATTATAAAACCTTTGGGAGCCATGCCACTAAAAAGGTTTATTCTACCTGTAAGATTTATGGGAAGATTGTTCCATTTAGTTAGATCTTCTTTCATTTGGTTGAGTAATGGGATAAAGTTGACTTTATATATTTGCTGTTTGTTGTCACTTATTAAGCATCCTAAGTATTTAATATTTATGTGGTCCACTTAAAGGATTGCTGTAAATCACAGGAGGTTGGTGGCACTTTAATTGGGGAGTACAGGCTCGTGGTAATGGCTGGAGTGGAATTGGTGGAATGGTATCAAATACATCAAACACATGGGTTCCATGTGTTTGATGCCATTCCATTCACTCCTTTCCAGCCATTATGATGAGCCGTCCTCCCCTCAGCAGGCTCCACTGCTGTAAATCAATATTCTTTATATTTTTCCTATTGCCGTTTTTTCCACATTTATTTTATATCCTGAGAGTTTAGAGTATTCTGAAAATATTTTTTTCAAGAGGGGCATTGAGTTTTCAATATTGGTCAGGTATATCAGGAGATCGTCGGCAAATACGTTTAGTTAGTTAGTTTATACTCATGTTTACTAATAGTGATACCTGTTACATTTTGGTCCTATCTAATTCTTTCTGCAAGCGGTTCAATTGCCAGTTCAAACAGGAGGGGGAGAGAGGACATCCCTGTCTTGTACCCCTTTCTAAAGCAATTTAATCAGATAATGTATTATTTGTGTATATTTTTGCGTTAGGCTTTTATATAATATTTTTATTAAATGTATTATTTCAATTGGAAAGTTGAAGGCTTCCAACATTTTTAATAGCCCATTCAAGACGGTCGAAAGCCTTTTTGGCATCAACCGCCATTACTGACAAACCTACATCTTGTTTTTTTGCGTATTGTATTATACTGTTATATATTGTTTGTAAACCTGTTTGATTAAGACTTTTGTCATTCTGTTGCTTATGAGTTTTGTTATTATTTTATTGTCGCAATTTATAAAATTTATGGGTCTGTAATCTCTCCAGAATTTCCTGGTTTTAATATAACTGAGATAACAATTTGATACACAGAACTAGGAAGCACTGTCTTCTTTACCTTGTAAAGAGGTTTTATGCACTCTTTCTAAGATAGTGATTTATTTTTCTTTCATATTAATTTCTAACTCAGATTTAACTTTAGCTGAGTATGATATTATCATTCCCCTAATGTACGCCTTAAAATCATTCCAAATTATGTCAGGGGTCAGCTTTTCTCTGTCCTCTCTGTCTACATTTGTAATGGTAAAGGTTTACATTTTTTTGTTTATGTATTTAATACATTTTGGCTGTTGAAGATGCGCTCTGTCCATTCTCCATATTCTATCACTAATTGTAATTTCTGTTGTCTTTTCTCTGTCCTCTATGTCTACATTTGTAATGGTAAAGGTTTTAATGTTTTCATTTACGTGTTTAATACATTTCGGGTCTTGCAGATGTTCTCTGTTCATTCTCCATATTTTGTCACTAAGTGTATTTTCTTTTGGTAAAATTAAACATGATACAGGAGAATGATCCGATATCACGATGTCATGAATTTTTGGAAATATAAATGTATTCAATTCTTGAATAGCTTTTCTTACTTTGAGAAAAAAAAGGAGTACTCTTTAGTAGTTGGGAATAGTAATCTCCAGATGTCCTGTAGATTATTTGTAGAGATAAAAATGTTCAGCCTCTTTGGAGGTTCCTTGAATTTTCCATTTTTATTGCTGTGTCTGTCTAACTTGCCAATGTGTGTTTCAGGTCGCCTGCTAAGATAATAAGTCCTGTCTGGATTTGATCTAATATAGCTTGAATTCTATCAACAACAAAAAACCTGGGGGGATATAGATTTGCCCCTGGGGCGATAGACAATGAAATCAATGTGTATTTTCCACCATAAAAAGGTACAATTAAAAATGTGAAAATGGCCTTCTTGGTCCATGTGCTGAGATATAAGGGAAAAGGGTGTATTCTTATTTATCAGGATGCCTACACCTCTGTTGTTACTACAGTAGGTGGCAGCATAGGCCTCTCCAACCCAGCTCCTCTTTAAATATTTAGTTTTTTTGAAATGTAACTCTTGCAGGAAGACCACATCTGCTGAAAAGCTCTTTAAATGTTCAAGAACCTTATGTTATTTCTTGCCATCGTGGAGCCTGTGTATGTTCCATGTAATAAGTTGGATTTTGTTGCCATTTAATTGTATAGAATCAAAGTTAACCTCGTCTGTTCCGTCTAGCATTGAAGAACCAGATAAAACATTTTAGCAGACGTCATATGAGGGCGGTGGACATCCAATGGATATGGGAGAGTCATAGTATGAATACGTATTTATTGTATACATTACATATATAAAATGTGTGAACATGTAGGCTGTGCAAACATTTAACAAAGAACACACAAAAAACATGAAGCAAAGTACTTCTTTGTACTTTGAGGCGCTGTTCCTTTTTAGGGCTTTTAAGCTCCTACTCCTCTCCTAATGTACCAAAAGTCTGTGGATTATGCCATTATAAATACATTGGACAAGTATAAATACAAGTACTGTGGTCAGTTTGTAATACCTTGTGAATTAAACTAAAGTATAGTGGCTAGTTGGGCTCTACTTGGGGAGAGTGGGTCCACCGAAAGACCGAAGTGAGATGAGTGGAGGCACCACACATATTTCAGGGAAGTGTCTGATGCTCTCCCAGCCACCCCGTCCTGATCCCTCGGATGGAGCCCATCTCCACTCTCACCAATAACCACCATTGAATCTTAGCTATAATGCAAACAAGGAATACTCTAAAATGTAATCTGTCTAGAACTCTTATTAATTTTACAGTAGGTTTGCAAGTCACAAAAATAAATTAAATGATATTGTAGTATAGATAAATCCTCTCCCAAGCTAAACGTATCCCTCTCCACCTCCCCCTCCTCATTTTCCTCCTCCCTTTACCCTACCCAAGCCAAGCTTGTCCCAACCTCCCATCCTTGACCACCCAAGCCAAGCTTGTCCCAACCTCCCATCCTTGACCACCCAAGCCAAGCTTGTCCCAACCTCCCATCCTTGCCCACCCAAGCTAAGCTTGTCCCTACGTCCCATTCTTGCCCATCCTTACTCACCCAAGCCAAGCTTGTCCCAACCTCCCATCTTTTCCCACCCTCCCTTCCTCTCAGACACACTTACACCCATCCATCCATCGAATTACTAATCCATTCTCATTCATTCCCACACAACATATAGCCTATGCGTCCAGGGGCTTTTCATGTCTCCCCCCCACTTCAGATGGTCTGGTTCTGAACTCTACCTGGAGTTGTTTGTGATGGGAGGAGGTCAGTGGGAAAGGAGGGAAGGAGGGAGTAAGGGGAGAGAGGAAGGGAGGGGAGGGAGAGAGAGTGAGTGGGCATGAGTGCAGTTACTGTTTACAATCAACAGGCCTTACAGAGGCAATATTCTGCTGGAGTGTTACGATGTGTAAACAAGGTGTGTGCTATGAACCCGTCTCCCCTCTCCGTGGGCATGCGAGAGCGTAAGTGTGTGTCCCCACAAGGATTGTAAAACAAGGAAAATTCTCCCTCGTGGGGACATTTCCCAGGTGCCCACGAGGACAAAGGCTATTTTAGGCTTAGGGGTTAGGTTTAGGGTTAGGGTTACGATTAGGGTTAGAATTATGGTTAGGGGTTATGGGTTAGGGTTAGGCGTTAGGGTTAGGTTTAGATTTAGGGTTAGGGTTAGGGTTAGGGTTAGGGGTTAAGGTTACAGTTAAGGTTAGGATTAGGGTTAGGGTTAGGAGTTAGGGAAAATATGATTTTGCATGGAAATCAATTTTAGGTCCCCACAAGGATGTGTAGCAAAACATATGCTCTGTGTGTGTGCGTGTGTGTGCATGCGTGCGGCGTGAGTGCAGAGTGAGTGAGAGAGAGAGAGAGAGAGAGAGAGAGAGAGAGAGAGAGAGAGAGAGAGAGAGAGAGAGAGAGAGAGAGAGAGAGAGAGAGAGAGAGAGAGAGAAAGAGAGAGAGAAAGAGAGAGAGAAAGAGAGAGAGAGAGAGAGAGAGAGAGAGAGAGAGAGAGAGAGAGAGAGAGAGAGAGAGAGAGAGAGCGAGAGAGAGAGAGAGAGAGAGAGAGAGAGAGAAGGATAGGGTAGGAGGCAGGGTGGAGTAGAGAACAGAGCAGACCCCAGGTCTCAGAAAGCAGTCTGTTTCATCTAAAAGGTCTGATTCAGCTTGGTTAGAAAAAAAACACATTACAGGAATTTTACTAGATAGCTCCAGTTGGCGGCTGAGTTTGTAGTTCTCTGGTTTAAAATTGGTGCACAAACTCCCTGATTAACATATCATACTGTTACAGACCGCTGAAAAACATCAGTCTGTACCATAGCTGAGTCAGAGGATGAGCTTTAGCCAACTTCTTGACAAACAAATGTTGTTTAGAACGGCAATGCTATAGCATTATACTATACACTGCAACAGTCAGGTACCCAAACTAACGATCAACTACAGCACATACGGTACATTTGGTGCTTTGAGGTAGAAATTCAATGCTCCCATCCCTCACTGGTGCCGGCTACGCACTGTGTTGTATAAAACGGGGTATATCTGCAAGAAAGTGGAAAATAAGGGACTATTAGAAAGGGGGTCATACAAACATTGCCTTTTTTTGTTACAAGTAATATACCGTGAATTCTGTCTGAAACAGGTATAGAAACATATTCTGGCATAATGGGGATACTATTTCAGTCCAATGCCGTCAATAAAGAATCTCTCTTTTCATAGTCGTTTTGGATATGGAGAGAGCTCTCAGGGCCAGAGAAAGTGGTTAGTTGCTGTTGAATGGACTAGGTTACCAATCCATGTAAAGTGCATTGAGGCCCAGCTCTGTATGAAAGCAATATTATTGTTAAGGTGTGGCTGCCACTACACTTCATGTCTGAGAGCCAGTGTTAGATTTAGACATGCCTGGGTATAATGTCCTCATTACACACATCCCAGCACTTAACACACACAAAGACCCCCTGTCCTGAACAGACTGTGTGTATGTGTGTGTGTGTGTGCGTGTGTGTGTGCACGCGTACGTGTGTGTGTGTGCATGCGTGTGCGAGTATGTGTGACTGGAACAGGCCTAGTGGATTGCAGAGTTAGAGCGTAATCAATAATATGTTTCATTGATGTTCTTAAGCGGACTGACTTTATTTTTGACACAAGTAACCCCTTTAAATGAACATTTCTAGCTATCATCAGAAATAACAACACAAACAAGAATTATGTATTATTTACGCTTTCAGGAATTCCAGTGGCTTGACCCATGCTAATCCTGGTCAAAAATCAAATAGACAAATATCCCACCACCCACTCTCCAAATTAATAACATAACACCAAAAGTAGTGACTTTTCTCTCAGTTTGAATGACATCAGTAATATTCCTAATGTTTGCGCAATCACTCCAGAGCTCTCTGGGGCCAGAGACCAGCATGGAGCCTGGCTCTGTAGACCTCTCACTCTCCTCAACGTCAACCAGCTCCTATGGACAGACATGGGTTTAACCCGGGTCTCCTGCAGTCTACGAGATTGTGTTAGCTTACACAAGTCTTCAGGTCTTGGACAAGGTTACTTATGAGCTTGGTTCACTGAACCTAAAAATGCATTAAGCCAATTCTAGAGATTATTACATTTTCATTTTACATTTTTGTCTTTTATCAGATGTTCTTATCCAGAGCGACTTAAAAATTGGTGGGGGGGTTAGAAGGATTACTTTTATCCTATCCCAGGTATTCCTTAAAGAGGTGGGGTTTCAAGTGTCTCCGGAAGGTGGTGAGTGACTCCGCTGTCCTGGCGTCGTGAGGGAGCTTGTTCCACCATTGGGGTGCCAGAGCAGCGAACAGTTTTGACTGGGCTGAGCGGGAACTCACAATTACCTGTGCACGGTTCAGACAGTTGGTGAACTTTCTAATAAAAAGTTTGTGTCGTTAGTGAATGTCTTGACAAAGGTCATTAAACTCTAGAGGTAGGTACTGGTGTGAGTGGGAGCCCTTCTGTTGATGACCTCAGCTATGGAGCTTATATTCCCATCAGCACGAGCAAGACAGTGTGTGTGTATGTATGTGTGTGTTTATGTGTGTGAGTGCGTGCGTGCGTACATATATGCATGTGTGCGCACGCATGTGCATGAGTGCATATTAGTGAGAGTTAAGGTAATAGTCAATTCAAAGGTCCATGAACTTTAACAGAGAGTTCCTCTCACATCCATTTCTCCCAGGACACTGCTTTGCTTATCTGACTGACAAGTCAGAGGTCAGGGGTCCAATGCTACACTGGACCAATGAGAGGACATGTTGTTGTAGTGATAACGTAGCTAGGCTTTACAGGACTTCTGTGAGAGATTATGAGGACTATAAGGAGCTCTTATAGATATTAGTAAATCCCATTTTTTAGACCATCATAAATCTGATCTGTGAAGACTAAAAAAGATAATCAAGACACAATATACAGTATCAATATTTTAGTACAATCAACCACATGTAAATAATGTTTATAATACTATATACACTACCAGTCAAAAGTTTGGACACACCTACTCATTCAAGGGTTTTTCTTTATTTTTACATTGTAGAATAATAGTGAAGACATCAAAACTATGAAATAACACATATGGAATCATTGAGTAACCAAATAAGTGTTGAACAAATCAAAATATATTTTATATTTGAGATTCTTCAAAATGCCACCCTTTGCCTTGAGTACAGCTTTGCACACTCTTGGCATTCTCTCAACCAGCTTCATGAGGTAGTCACCTGGAATGCATTTCAATTAACAGGTGTGCCTTCTTAAAAGTTAATTTGTGGAATTTCTTTCCTTCTTAATGCGTTTGAGCCAATCAGTTCTGTTGTGACAAGGTAGAGGGCGTATACAGAAGATAGCCCTATTTGGTAAAATACCAAGTCCATATTATGGCAAGAACAGCTCAAATAAGCAAAGAGAAACGACAGTCCATCATTACTTTAAGACATGAAGGTCAGTCAATATGGAACATTTCAAGAACTTTGAAAGTTTCTTCAAGTGCAGTCACAAAAACCATCAAGCGCTATGATGAAACTGGCTCTCATGAGGACCACCACAGGAATTGAAGATCCAGAGTTACCTCTGCTGCAGAGGATAAGTTCATTAGAGTTACCAGCCTCAGAAATTGCAGGCCAAAAAAATGCTTCATAGAGTTCAAGTCACAGACACATCTCAACATCAACTGTTCAGAGGAGACTGTGTGAATCAGGCCTTCATGGTTGAATTGCTGCAAAGAAACCACTACTAAAGGACACCAATAATAAGAAGAGACCTGCTTGGGCCAAGAAACACAAGCAATGGACATTAGACCGGTGGAAATGTGTCCTTTGGTCTGCAATCCAAATTGGAGATTCTTTGTGAGACGCGGTGTGGGTGAACGGATGATGTGTAATTCCCACCGTAAAGCTTGGAGGAGGAGGTGTTATGGTGTGGAGGTGCTTTGCTGGTGACACTGTCTGTGATCTATTTAGAATTCCAGGCATATTTAACCAGCATGGCTACCATAGCATTCTGCAGCGATACGCCATAACATCTGGTTTGGGCTTAGTGGGACTATCATTTGTTTTTCAACAGGACAATGACCCAACACACCTCCAGGCTGTGTAAGGGCTATTAAACCAAGAAGGAGAGTGATGGAGTGCTGCATCAGATGACCTGGCCTCCACAATCCCCCGACCTCAACCCAATTGAGATGGTTTGGGATGAGTCTGACCGCAGAGTGAAGGAAAAGCAGCCAACAAGTGCTAAGCATACGTGGGAACTCCTTCAAGACTGTTGGAAAAGCATATCAGGTGAAGCTGATTGAGAGAATGCCAAGAGTGTGCAAAGCTGTCATCATTGCAAAGGGTGGCTATTTGAAGAATCTCAAATATAAAATATATTTGGATTTGTTTAACACTTTTTTGGTTACTACATGATTCCATATGTGTTATGTCATAGTTGTGATGTCTTCACTATTATTCTACAATATAGAAAATAGTAGAAATAAAGAAAAACCCTTGAATGAGTAGGTGTGTCCAAACTTTTGACTGGTACTGTAAATGCATACATACACAGCTTTTGCAATGCTCTCTCTCCTCTCTGTCTCTCAGCTGTCTCCCTCTCTCATTTCCTCTCCCTTGCTTTGGGAAAACAGATTACTAAAACAATAAAAGTAATTTATATGGAACATTTGTGGCTTCACTCATTAACAGTTTGTTGTTGAGTGTGGTGTTACGAAAGACTGTGAGAGCCATGCAGTCTTTTGGCAAGCCAAATGACAGAGAAAGTAAATAAAGAACATATCACATATCACCACCACCATTTTAACTACTAACAATCACACTCATCTGGTTATAATGAGCTGGATCTTAGTTGGAGGCGATTGTTTCATCACTTGTATTGTTCCTGTTTTGTTTTATTGTCCACTGTCTATCCTTGAGGGACACTCCAGTGTTTTGGGCGGAGGCCTCCTGTAGCTTTAACACACATAGCTGGAGAGGACCAATGTTTGTGAATGAATGGATGGATTAGAGAGGAGGCCAAAGACGAAATATGCATGTGAAAGAAAGTAGACAGGCAGAGTTTGTGTGCTGCTTGACTGCATATGTTGTGTTCGTTTTCGTAGGGTGTGTGTGTGTTTGAGGATTGTAAACATGAATCTCTAGTGAGTGTGTTGTGCTTTGAAACATTCCAAGCAATGGGTGGTTAGATTGAGCAGACAAATCATCCTTAGCCAATCAACACACAGAACTGTTCCTAATTAAACACACTGACTCACCAACTTAACATGAACAGACCAACAGAATGGTACAGTGGAGAGTCTCTGGAGGCTTCGTAAAGATAGAGATGAGAAAGAGATTGTTGTGTGTCAGTAACCCAACTGTTAAACACACCTCGGCATCCCCAGAGTCTCAGCCCTCCCCACCAAGAGATTAACGAGGGTTTGATTGACGAACTATAACTAGAGGCCATCTACCAGAGTAATGTACTTCAGTGATTGGCTAAAGGGAATTGGCAAACCCCAGCATGCATATTGTATGTTGGTTCTGGCTTATATGCCTGAATGAGACAATGCAGTCCAACTCGGAATTTCCCATGTAGTTGATTGACTCTGGACCCAAGCCAGGTGGGTCTGTCTCTAGAGATTTCAGCTCTCATAGACTGGTTGGTTGTTTAGCAACAAAACTGACTTGTGCGCAACTATGGGGCAAAACAGACAGGGTTGGCTTAGATTGTTGATAACATGTAAACTATATTTCATCTCCAATGTTTACTGAAAATATAAATAAAGTTGCACAATGAGCATTTGTCTCTCAAACCCTTACAAAAAAAGATTGCAGTAAAAGTGCAGTAACTGCAGTCGACTGTGGTACTTTGGACAGAGTAATTGCAGAATAACTTCAGTGTACTGCAGTTGAACTGCAGTTATACTGCACTGTAACTGCAGTTACCCTGCAAAAATACTGCAGTAAAAAAAAACGTTATTTTGGATGAGGTATTTGGAGCATACTGCAGTTATTATCACGGCTCAGGCTAAGACCCAGATGCAGACACAGGAGGCAGATAGAATGAGTCTCAGAGGTTACTATAGTTCAAGGGGCAGTCAAAAGGTAAGTCAAGGCAGGCAAAGGGTCATAATCCAAATCAGAGTCAAGCAGGTACAGGACAGCAGGCAGAATCAGGACAGGCAGAAAGGTCAGAACTGGGAAGACTAAGAAAAACAAACTAGAGCACAGGAAACACAGGAACACGCTGGTAGGACTTGACGGGACAAGACAAACAGGGGATAATGAGGGGAGATGGGAGACTCCTGGTGGGGGTAGAGACAAGCACAAAGACAAGTGAAACAGATCAGGGTGTGACAGTTATACTGCACTCTGACTGCAGTCTTTTATCATAAGGGAATCCTTTGTTACAGTTATTGGTTAGCTAGCTAGCTAGCAAATATTTGCCATATAGACGTGACATCAGTCAAAACACCTCAAAACAAGACATGGTATCAAGAACAACATCAAACGAGCCGAAACGAGCCACTTACATTGCAGTTTCTTGTCATTGCTGCTAACTGTCCAACCATCCAGAACCATTTGAAGCGCATGTATCGTTTTCGTGACGTTGTCAGCTAACCCATCTACAGTGCATTCAGAAAGTGTTCAGACCCCTTCACTTTTTCCACATTTTGTGTCGTTAAGGTCTTATTCTAAAATGGAGTACATAGTTTTTTTTCCCATCAATCTACACACAATACCCCATAATGACAAAGCAAAAACAGGTTTTTAGAAATGTTGGCAAATAAATTTAAAAATACAAAGTGAAATATCACATTTACATAAGTATTCAGACCCTTTACTCAGTACATTGTTGAAGCACCTTTGGCAGCGATTACAGCCTTGAGTCTTCTTGGGTATGATGCTACAAGCTTGGCACCCCTGTATTTGGGGAGTTTCTCCCATTCTTCTCTGCAGATCCTCTCAAGCTCTGTCAGGTTGGATGGGAGCGTTGCTGCACAGCTGTTATCAGGTCTCTCCAGAGATTTTCGATCGGGTTCAAGTCCAGGCTCTGACTGGGCCACTCAAGGACATTCAGAGAGATGTCCTGAAGCCACTCCTGTGTTGTCTTGGCTGTGTGCTTAGGGTCATTGTCCTGTTGGAAGGTGAACCTTTGCCCCCAGTCTGAGGTCCTGAGCGCTCTGTAGCAGGTTTCTATCAAGGATCTCGCTGTACTTTGCTCTGTTCATCTTTCCCTCGATATTGACTAGTCTTCCAGTCCCTACTGCTGAAAAACATCCCAACAGCATGATGCTGCCACCACCATGCTTCACCGTAGGGATGGTATTGGCCAGGTGATGAGCGGTGCCTGGTGTCCTCCAGACGTGACGCTTGGCATTCAGGCCAAAGAGTTCAATATTGATTTCATCAGACCAGAGAATCTTGTTTCTCATGGTCTGAGAGTCCTTTAGGTGCCTTTTGGCAAACTCCAAGCGGGCTGTCATGTGCCTTTTACTGAGGAGTGGCTTCTGTCTGGCCTCTCTACCATAAATGCCTGATTGGTGGACTGCTGCAGAGATGGTTGTCCTTCTGGAAGGTTCTCCCATCTCCACAGAGGAACTCTGGAGCTCTGTCAGAGTGACCATCTGGTTTTTGGTCACCTCCCTGTCCAAGGCCCTTCTCCCCCGATTGCTCGTTTGGCCAGGCGGCCAGCTCTGGGAAGAGTCTTGGTGGTTCCAAACTTCTTCCATTTAAGAATGATGGAGGCCACTGTGTTCTTTCGGGACCTTCAATGCTGCAGAATTTTTTTGGTAGCCTTCCCCAGATCTGTGCCTCGACACAATCCGGTCTCGGAGCTCTACAGACAATTCCTTCAACCTCATGGCTTGGTTTTTGCTCTGACATGCACTGTCAACTGTGGGACCTTATATAGACAGGTGTGTGCCTTTCCAAATCATGTACAATCAATTGAATTTACCACTGGTGGACTCCAATCAAGTTGTAGAAACATCTCAAGGATGATCAATGGAAATAGGATGCACCTGAGCTCAATTTCTAGTCTCATAGCAAAGGGTCTGAATAGTTATGTAAATAAGGTATATATATATACAGTGGGGAAAAAAGTATTTAGTCAGCCATCAATTGTGCAAGTTCTCCCACTTAAAAGGATGAGTGAGGCCTGTAATTTTCATCATAGGTACACGTCAACTATGACAGACAAATTGAACTTGTTATCAGTATAAAAAACACCTGTCCACAACCTCAAACAGTCACACTCCAAACTCCACTATGGCCAAGACCAAAGAGCTGTCAAAGGACACCAGAAACAAAATTGTAGACCTGCACCAGGCTGGGAAGACTGAATCTGCAATAGGTAAGCAGCTTGGTTTGAAGAAATCAACTGTGGGAGCAATTATTAGGAAATGGAAGACATACAAGACCCCTGATAATCTCCCTCGATCTGGGGCTCCACGCAAGATCTCACCCCGTGGGGTCAAAATGATCACAAGAACGGTGAGCAAAAATCCCAGAACCACACGGGGGGACCTAGTGAATGACCTGCAGAGGCTGGGACCAAAGTAACAAAGCCTACCATCAGTAACACATTACGCCGCCAGGGACTCAAATCCTGCAGTGCCAGACGTGTCACCCTGCTTAAGCTAGTACATGTCCAGGCCCGTCTGAAGTTTGCTAGAGTGCATTTGGATGATCCAGAAGAGGATTGGGAGAATGTTATATGGTCAGATGAAACCAAAATATAACTTTTTGGTAAAAACTCAACTCATCGTGTTTGGAGGACAAAGAATGCTGAGTTGCATCCAAAGAACACCATACCTACTGTGAAGCATGGGGGTGGAAACATCATGCTTTGGGGCTGTTTTTCTGCAAAGGGACCAGGACGACTGATCCGTGTAAAGGAAAGAATGAATGGGGCCATGTATCGTGAGATTTTGAGTGAAAACCTCCTTCCATCAGCAAGGGCATTGAAGATGAAACGTGGCTGGGTCTTTCAGCATGACAATGATCCCAAACACACCGCCCGGGCAACGAAGGAGTGGCTTCGTAAGAAGCATTTCAAGGTCCTGGAGTGGCCTAGCCAGTCTCCAGATCTCAACCCCATAGAAAATCTTTGGAGGGAGTTGAAAGTCCGTGTTGCCCAACGACAGCCCCAAAACATCACTGCTCTAGAGGAGATCGCAATGGAGGAATGGGCCAAAATACCAGCAACAGTGTGTGAAAACCTTGTGAAGACTTACAGAAAACGTTTGACCTGTGTCATTGCCAACAAAGGGTATATAACAAAGTATTGAGAAACTTTTGTTATTAACCAAATACTTATTTTCCACCATAATTTGCAAATAAATTCATAAAAAATCCTACAATGTGATTCTCTGGAAAAAAAAATCTCATTTTGTCTGTCTTAGTTGACGTGTACCTATGATAAAAATTACAGGCCTCTCTCATCTTTTTAAGTGGGAGAACTTGCACAATTGGTGGCTGACTAAATACTTTTTTCCCCCACTGTATATATTACATTTGTAAAAATGTCTAAAAACCTGTTTTCGCTTTGTCATTATGGGGTATTGACGTATTGATGAAGATTTTAAATTTTTTTAAATCCATTTTAGAATAAGGTTGTACCGTAACAAAATGTGGAAAAAGTGAAGGGGTCTGTCCGAATGCACTGTATTGTGAGGGAGGGAGCGATAGGCTAGTGGCAAGGCCCCAAAAATATTGAGATACCCCTACCCATGGTATAACAAAACACAACCATGTTTCTCCATATCTCTAAGGTCTCCCATATATGAAATGGATAGTTGTGTAAAAAATATTGTACTGCAAAAGTGGTTAATTTAATCGATATTGTGACACACTGCCTTAACTCAAACAGTGCAGAATAATGCCTGGCTGGAGGGTGGTTGGGCCACATAAACTCATGTAACCCAATATTTCAAACTCTGATATTGCTACAATTTAGAACACAAGTAGTCAATTGTATTCCCTACATACAGCAACATTAGGATATCTTCATGCATACTGGAAATATAGACCTGTAAACACACAGATACAATATGCAGAAAATATCAACTATGAATATTTATAATGAATGTTCTTCACTTTTTCTTTTTGGTAGCTGTTCAATAGACAGTCAAATTTGCTCTAATTCAGTGCTATATGACCCTACCTGACAAAAATGCATACAGTTAAACTTTTTTTAATGTTGTGGCTATAGTAATTGGCTCTAAGCAAAACAAGTGGGCTCAGACATCGAAATTACATTTTTTGGGGTCCAAAGTTCCTTAAATGTTGTATCTTTAGCCCCTAGTCTTGCAATTAAGTCAGGAGGCCATCACAGACTATATTTTGCCTCAAATCCAATATGGCTGCCATAATAAGGTTAAATCACCTGTGAATATGAATTTTGTAAATGACAGGAATGTTCTTCAGAATTGTGTCCAACACTCATGCCTGTAAAGATTGTTGGTGTAAATACATTTTATTCTGAATCCAATATGGCCAACTTGATTAAACTCAAACACCTTAGCCTGCATATAAGTAGCCCGTGTTCATTTTGACTGTGTTATTCTGTCTTTAAAATTACTTCAAAAGGCTCTTGGTATCTACACTCTTAGAAAAAAAGGCGCTATCTAGAACCTTAAAGGGTTCTTCGGCATTCCCCATAAGAGAACCCTTTGAATAACAGTTTTTGTTGCAAGTAGAACCCTTATGGGTTCCATGTAGAACCCTTTATACAGAGGGTTCTACATGGAAACCAAAAGGGTTCTACCTGGAACCAAAAAGGGTTCTACCTGAAACCAAAAAGGGTTCTCCTATAGGGCCAGCCGAAGAACCATTTTGAAACCCTATGAGTGGCACTGCCATGCCTCTGTTGTGTTTGAATAGCCGAAGCAAACAAATGTTTCAATGTGTGTTCATGTTTTAATGTCATTCACACAGTTACAGCATATCAACAATGGGCAATTCCACAAAATATAATAACAAGCCTTTCACGACACAAACACACAGTAGCATAACCAAGTTACAGGAAAGCAACCTGTAATGATGAAGCATGGTGCACAAAGATCACTATCTCACAGTCAATCCCCAGCCACCATAAACAATCACATACAGCAAGTTTGACCATCCTAAGGTGCCTCTTGTTTGCCATACATGTCATATGTCCTTATAGGGATGTTTGGATTACTGCAGTTTCACAGACCAATGCATGAGTCAACCCAGCATTAGAGCTCATTCTTCACATGCGAGTCCAGTTCAGGTGTCACATGGGCTGGCCAGTCATGGTTGGTAGCGAAATATGACAATGAGGACAATGCACGCCAGCAATTACCAGACGGCATTTTGGCTGTTGAATGGCCTCCTGACATGTGGCAGTCCAGTTCCATGGTGTCTCTGTCTCTAGTAACTGCCTGGGGGATGACTGATGGTGGAGGGGGCCTATCCAGGACAGTTCTGGGAGATTCAGGATGGAATTGACCTTGGAGAGGTGCAGGCCCAGTAAGTTGATGGCATTTCTTGTCAATGAGTGTCAGGTTGTGTTGGTACATTTTAGTGAACACCTTCCTTATGCGCTTGTCATATGTGGTTGCATCCTCCCCATACACCATAACTGTCACCAAGTCAACATATAAGGTAACTCCAGGGCAGACAGCCAGGATGGTGGACATGATTGTCTGGAAGAAGCAATGTGCCAGCTCAAACCAAACAGGATAAGAGTGCACCGGAACATCCGCATCTCTTTAAGGATTCACATGTGAGGCCATGTACAAAACAACCAAATATTTCAAGGCTAATGGCTGGTTTATACTACGGGTGTGTTCGTAAATTTAATCTGGAGTGCCAGTGTTTTCTGGGCGTTCGTAAACTCAGAGCGTTGTCAGATTGTCCTTTCGTAAATTCAGAGCGTTTCGCTCTCGGAGCGTTCAGAGCGCACACTGGACGCTCTGGCCGAGGAGTAGGGTTGATTTGAGCGTTCTGACCTAACAGCAGTCAAGCACCCAAGCTAACTGGCTAACGTTGGCTAGCTTGCTAACTACTTCCACACACAAATGAGAGAACAGCTCACTCTGACCATTTTACTCGCCCTAGCAGAGCTGGTTATGTTGTTTTTATGTTATCCAGAGCGTTGGTGACTGCATCTGTGCTGCTGGCAACAATTTAATTATATGTACAGTGGGGAGAACAAGTATTTGATACACTGCCAATTTTGCAGGTTTTCCTACTTACAAAGCATGTAGAGGTCTGTAATTTTTATCATAGGTACACTTCAACAGTGAGAGACGGAATCTAAAACAAAAATCCAGAAAATCACATTGTATGATTTTTAAGTAATGAATTTGCATTTTATTGCAGTACATGCAGTACAGGTGATTAAACAACCATTTAATGGTAATGTGTCAGCTAAAATTGGATTTTGGACGCCATATTGGATTGGAGTCTAATTTAGGGGTGCCCCCTTACGTAACTACAAGAGTAGGGGCTAAACATATGAAGACGTTAGGGTTAGAGGAACCTTTGACCGGAAATAAATACTGTTTTCGGTGTCTGAGCCCACATGCCTTAGAGTAAATTACAATAGCCACAACATAAAAAAAACGTGTTATTTCAGGCAGGACCATACAACACTGAATGAGAGCAATTTTACTTGGAAAGTTGTCTATTGAAAAGCTACCAAAAAGTTATGAATAGTTGATATTTCCGCCTATTGTATCTGTGTGTTTAAAGGTCTATATTTCCAAAAATGCTTTAAGATATCCTAATGCTGTTTGTTTGTGTATTTAGGGAAGACAGTTGACTACTTGTATTCCAAATTTGAGCAAAATCAGAGCTTGCAATATTGGGTTACCTGATCTTATGTGGCCTGTTTGAGTTAAGGGGTGTGTCACAATATCTATCAATTTAACCGTTTTGTAGTAAGACATTTTTATACAACCATCCATTTCATATATGGGAGACCTTAGAGATATGGAAAAACCTGGTTCTGCTTTGTTAAATTAGGGGTATCTCAAAAAGTAAAGCCGTTAATTTTTGGCCACTAGCCTAGGGTAGAGGGGTTAGAAGGGACCAGGGAGGGAGGGGGAGCGAAGGGGAGAGGGGACATTCTCAAACCACAAGTCAGCATGTCAACACATATTGTGCAATATGGATTTTAGCTGGAATTCTTGGCTCTGATAAGTTCTGATGTGTCAAAAGTTCATCTGATGTGTATATGCACTTTGTAGGCTATATTCCAAAGATTAATTTCCCAATTTATATAGACCACATGTTTAGTTTATTCCATCACACTTTTAGAACACATCACCTGCGCTGTGGGACTGGGACATTCGCCCCTGCAGCTCGGAGTGGT
>NC_059218.1:1850172-1855172 GCF_020615455.1 Coregonus clupeaformis
CACATTCTGTAGTGAGCCACGTTGAACCTTGAACTCTCCCCTCTGACCCTCTTCTTGGCAGTGTCCCCATAGGGGGTAGACTAAGGGGGAGGTATACAGACTGAACCCCCATCCCCCTACTTCAGAAGTGCCTTGCACAGGGGGAGGCCAAACTACATTAACTTCTCGGCTGGGGTTCCTTTAAGTGTGGTGGTGGAGTGAACTATATTAACGTGTCTGTTTGAGGTTATGATAGATGGATCTGTGTAGGTAGGGTGAGGGGAGCAGGATCGGGGTGAGGGGAGTAGGATAGGGGTGAGGGGTGCAGGATAGGGGTGAGGGGAGCAGGATAGGGGTGAGGGTTAAGGATGGGGTGAGTGTTGGAGTGATGGGTGTAGGTAGGAGTAAGGGGCAAGGTGAGGAGGATAAGGGTAAGGTGAGGGGATAGGGGTGAGGTGAGGAGGATAGGGGTGAGGTGAGGAGGATAGGAGTGAGGTGAGGAGGATAGGAGTGAGGTGAGGAGGATATGAGTGAGGTGAGGAGGATAGGGGTGAGGTGAGGAGGATAGGAGTGAGGTGAGGAGGATAGGGAGTGAGGTGAGGAGGATAGGAGTGAGGTGAGGAGGATAGGAGTGAGGTGAGGAGGATAGGAGTGAGGTGAGGAGGATAGGAGTGAGGTGAGGAGGATAGGAGTGAGGTGAGGAGGATAGGAGTGAGGTGAGGAGGATAGGGGTGAGGTGAGGAGGATAGGAGTGAGGTGAGGAGGATAGGAGTGAGGTGAGGAGGATAGGAGTGAGGTGAGGAGGATAGGAGTGAGGTGAGGAGGATAGGGGTGAGGTGAGGAGGATAGGAGTGAGGTGAGGAGGATAGGAGTGAGGTGAGGAGGATAGGAGTGAGGTGAGGAGGATAGGGGTGAGGTGAGGAGGATAGGAGTGAGGTGAGGTGAGGAGGATAGGAGTGAGGTGAGGAGGATAGGAGTGAGGTGAGGAGGATAGGGGTGAGGTGAGGAGGATAGGAGTGAGGTTTTAAGGATGGGGTGAGTGTATAACTGAAGGAAGAGGGTGGAGGTGAGGGTAGGGGTCAGGACTGGTGAGAGTAAATGTGTCATAGAGAAAGATGGAGAGGAGTGGTTGATGGCCTCTGTTCCCTGAGGAGCGATGTGCCTAAGTAGGGAAGTAAAATGGTGAGTGAATTTTTGCTTTTTGAAGCTCTCAGATGTCCATGGTCCAGTGTCTCTGGTGTCCAAAGTTGCCCCTAGAGATGACTGTTATATCAGAGGTGAAAGCGTTAATCTTTATTGGCCTCTACTGGTACTAGCATCGACGATACCTAGTCAAGTAGTCACAGACCCAGTGTATTCTATACTGAAGGCTCTTTGTAGGATCCACAGTGGTGTGAGAATGGCGTCAAAACCTGCAGAGGAACTAATGAGTGTATATGTGTGTGTGTGTGGACCTTTTTGAACCCACCACTCTCACCGTGGGGGAAAATATATCCATTGTGCAACAAGCTTCTGACTGCTCTACTTGTGATACTGCATATTTAAAGGGACAGTGTAGTCAAAAACTAGATTTTCTTGTGTTTTATATTTCCACACTATGAGGTTGGAATAAAACTGTGATATTGTGAAAATGAGGATAATGCCCTTTTAGTGTAAGAACTGTTTGAAAAGACCGCCTGAAATTTCTGCCTGTTGTGGTGGGATGGAGTTTTGGCCTGCCTGGCGACGTTCGTAAATAGACCAATAGGAAAGAGAGTTCCAAACCGCTCTGCCAATAACAGCTAGTTTTCAGTTTTCTCCTCCCCACTCAGACCACTCCCAGACAGTCCTAGCAAAATTCTTGCTTGAGAAATCGTTTTTTGATAAAGGCTATTTTTTGACAATTTGAATGAAAATCTATTACAGTAAGGTTCTGTTACCCAGAAATTATTTTATATTTATATAATAACAGCTGTAATGGGCCTTTAAGGAACCAGCCCTGCATTCAAACAAATACCCCACCCAGGAATAAATACACAAATACCCCACCCAGGAATAAATACATAAATACCCCACCCAATACTAAATACCCCACCCAGCCCAGCCCTAACCCAGTAACAGAGTCTGTGTTCCATTTGAGCCGCGTATTGTACATTTTTCCAGCATTTTCTTTATTAATCTATTAGTCACAGAAGGAGGTTTCTCTCCAGCTGAGAGGACTAGTGAAACACCTACAGGCTGTTACATCATAACATTCATAATGAGTCCGGATACACATGAACCTGACATACAGTATGTTCATTTTCCTACACACATGAACCTTACACACATGAAGTTAACCTTGTCCCCAGGCTAATTGCTACCATATATAGAGCTGACAGAGAGAGAACCCGCTGGTGGAAGAGACTATGTTCATTCTCTTACACACAACTTAACCTCAAACTTAACCTCGTCCCCAGGCTAAATCATTCTCTAACATAAACCTGACTATGTTCACTCTCTAATATAAACCTGACTATGTTCACTCTCTAACATAAACCTGACTATGTTCACTCTCTAATATAAACCTGACTATGTTCACTCTCTAACATAAACCTGACTATGTTCACTCTCTAACATAAACCTGACTATGTTCACTCTCTAACATAAACCTGACTATGTTCACTCTCTAACATAAACCTGACTATGTTCACTCTCTAATATAAACCTGACTATGTTCACTCTCTAACATAAACCTGAGTATATTCATTCTCTAACCTGAGAGAGGCAAACTATGAGAGTCACATAAAGGCTCTTTGGGGTAGGGGGAAATGCCTGGCCACTGGGTGTGTGTACAGTGTAGTTTAGACTAATGCCCAAGGACTACAAACACAAAGTCTGGTCTTGGGCTACAGAGTGAATAGTAGTCCACTCTTTAGGTCAGATAATGGATGAATGAAGGCAGGAACAGCCTTTCTAGTGTTCCAACCCGTGCTTATAGGAAATAAAGATTTACCTTGTTAAGTAATGAAGTAAACTAACATATCTGGCGATACCCTATATACAATATCTCCCCATAAGTAGTGGAAGTGAGCTGAATGAAAGACTTTAAGATATGTGTAGTATTGCACAGACACACCAATCAATCTCCACAGACAATTGGGTTGCCTGTAGTTGTGTAGACGTGTCTAGCCCTTCAGAATGCCTACCAAACCACAGGGTTTACTGTATGTAGGCTGCAATCTAATCTGAAGCGCTTAGATTGGCTTGGTTAGTCAGGTGACCTCAGGCAAGACAGTGACACTATCCAGAGTGTAACTCATGTCTCGCTAACCCACTACCCCCTAAACCATGTCCTCAACTCCTACTCTCTCAGATGGCTTGCGGAGTAGTCTCCTTCACCAGCCAAGTGTCTGAAGACAGTCCAGAGCCTAACCTACAACTAACCGTCTCCACTAGCTAAATTCACTCAACACTTTTTTAACCTTTTGTCCAATACCTTATCCCTAAATCAGAAAGACTAGCAGTACATGTGTGTATAATGCTGCATAGTCTCAGTGGTGTAAAGTACTTAAGTAAAAATACTTTAAAGTACTACTTAAGTCATTTTTTTGGGGGGTATCTGTACTTTACTTTACTATTTATATTTTTTGACTACTTTTACTTTTACTTCACTACATTCCTAAAGAACATTATGTACTTTTTACTCCATACATTTTCCCTGACACCCAAAAGTACTTGTTACATTTGGAATGCTTAGCAGGACAGGAAAATGGTCCAATTCACACACTCATCAAGAGAACATCCATGGTCATCCCTACTGGCTCTTATCTGGCTAACTCACTAAACACAAATGCTTCATTTGTAAATTATGTTGGAGCATGCCTCTGGCTAGCTGTAAAAATTAATAATAATAATTGTGCCGTCTGGTTTGCTTAATATAAGCAATTTGAAATGATTTATACTTTTACTTTTGATACTTAAGTATATTTTTGCAATTACATTTACTTTTGATACTTAAGTATATTTAAAACCAAATACTTATAGACTTTTACTCAAGTAGTGTTTTACTGGGTGACTTTCACTTTTACTTGAGTCATTTTCTATTAAGGTATATTTACTTTTACTCAAGTATGACAATTGGGTACTTTTTCCATCTCTGCATCGTCTGACATAATTAATGCAGAAATATAATACCCAATACCCAGGCTGTTGTCATATTTTTTCTGTCTAGATCAGGGATGGACAACTGGCGGCCCGCCCCCCTTTTGTAAACCCGCGGATCAATTTCCCCCCCAAAAACAACAAGCGCTATATACCATGCCTTCAGAAAGTATTCACACCAGTTGACTTTTTCCACATTTGTTGTGTTATAGCCTGAATTTAAAATGGATTACATTTAGATTTTTTTGTCACTGGCCTATACACAATACCCCATAATGTCAAAGTGGAATTACGTTTTTCTAAATTTTAACTAATTAATAAAAAAGGAAAAGCTGAAATGTCTTGAGTCAATAAGTATGCAACACCTTTGTTATGGCAAGCCTAAATAACTTCAGGAGTTAAAATGTGCTTAACAAGTCACATAATAAGTTGCATGGACTCACTCTGTGTGCAATAATAGTGCTTAACATGATTTTTTTAAGACTACCTCATCTCTGTACCCCACACATGGCTCATGGCTTGGTTTTTGGTCCAAACACACCAAGACAGTCGTGAAGAGGGAATGACAACGCCTATTCCCCCTCAGGAGACTGAAAAGATTTGGCATGGGTCCTCAGATCCTCAAAAAGTTATACAGCTGCACTATCGAGAGCATCCTTACTGGTTGCATCACCGCCTGGTATGGCAACTGCTCGGCCTCCGACCGCAAAGCGCTACAGAGGGTAGTGCGTACGGCCCAGTACATCACTGGGGCCAAGCTTCCTGCCATCCAGGACCTCTATACTAGGCGTGTCAGAGGAAGGCCCTAAAAATTGCCAAAGACTCCAGCCACCCTAGTCATAGACTGTTCTCTCTGCTACCGCACGGCAAGCGGTACCGGAGTGCCAAGTCTAGGTCCA